>NC_011684.1:728618-764225 GCF_000150955.2 Phaeodactylum tricornutum CCAP 1055/1
TCCGATAAGTACGATAGCGCCCAGAGTGTGTCCGTCTGTAGGTCTACGGCGCTTTCGGCACCGACACCATTCTCAACTTCATTGAGAATGTTTACCAATGCACTTATAAAAGGAGCAACAGCACCAAAATCGGGAGATGGTTTAAATCGACATAAATTGGAAATTGCCCAGGTAAAGTTCTGCAGTAGCGAGAGGTTCGCTGGACGAGATATATTTTTCAACATACCGTTGGTCAACATCGGCGTGGCAAGGAGACCATCTCGGTTCTCAATGGAGTCTCCAGCCACATTTCCAATGCACCAAGCAGCTTGCTCACGAAGCTCCGCTGAGTCTGCATGATTGATAATACGGACCAAATGTGGGATGGCACCACTATGGGCCACATCCGATGTCCGACTTGTTGAAGCAATGTTCGTGAGTGCCCATGCCGATTCAAACTGCAAACGTGGAGCGTCAGTTTTGTCCTCCTGCAAGAATCGTACCAAAAAAGAGATAATTCCCGATCGAATTACCTGGACAACAGGTGGGTTTCGTTCCTTTGACAATAGTCGTCGAATTGCTTTGGTGGCGTCTGCTAGAGAATCGTCGTTCACCGACGCAGGATTTGCCTCCCATGCGCGGAAAGTTTGCACAGAGCCAGCTACAGCAATGTCAATTTCTTTTGCAGTGGTTGGCACGGGTTGATGGGCTGCACTATCGATATTGCTGTCAATGGCTGTGCTTTGGTTTGACATCGGTGCTGTGCGACGTTTGGCCATGCGCTCGGCCATTCTGTTTTTTCGAATATGCAAAGTTGTCTCTTCCCGAGATCGACGACCGTCTTCAGCTGACACGGTCTTCTTAAATGACGCATCACGACGAGGAACTAAAGCCGCCCAGGTATACAATTGTGGCATTAGAGACTGAATACAATGCCTCGAATAGCGGAGATACTAAGGGCCGTTATTTCGTACCTGCGGCGACTAGGGTCATGATTGTATCTCTAAGAACAACAAGGGAAATTTCTGATCAAGGTCGACGGGTAAAAGGCGGAACAAGAATAAAAGGATGGTGATACGGAACAGAGCAACGCTACAGAAAAGTGAGGATCGCCAACCATCAAGTTGTGGCGATGCGATACTTTTTGCGATAACGTCTCGCGCTCTATGATTTTCTTTGTTATATTAATTTGTTCAACATGAGCTAATTAACCGAAACCTTATGCCTCAACTGCCGACTCAGCACAAGTACCTAACTTTGCAAGGTTTTGTCGTATACGTCTGTCCATAGAACGTTGACTAATGTAAGAGGAAGATTTTTGTGGACGTTGTGCGCTTGACATCCATTGGTTGATGTGGTTTTGCTGATGTCACGGCATCCTGAGTCCCCTAACGTTTCACTTGGCGCCTCGCAGCTGTTTGCAGTTCGCTCGGTATCTTTTTCTAGGATCTTCCGCAGATTTGAAGTTCGCATCGAAACCATTCCTGTCGTGGAAAAAAGGCCTGGATCGCATCTTGCAGGTGCAACGCTAATTCTTCTCCATTCATAAAAACAGAACTCGTAGAAAACGATTCAAATCTTTTTTCGCCTTTCTAAACATCAGTAATTCTATCAAATTCTACCATGCCAGTCTCTCTCGGAATCAACGGATTTGGACGTATCGGACGTCTCGTGATGCGCGCTGCGCTTGAGCACCCCGACGCGACCGTTGTCGCTGTCAACGATCCCTTCTTGACGCCCGAGTACGCGGCTTACCAGTTTAAGTACGACTCCGTGCACGGGACTTACGCCGAGGATGTCTCGTTTGAAGAAGGATACCTTGTAGTGGGAGACAAGAAGATCCGTTTCTTCTCGGAGCGCAACCCTGAAGGTAAGTCTATCTGATCTTGCATCGTCGTGCATTCAAGTAACTGAGAGAATCTGTTCAAAACGCTTCACTTCATTTGGACATTTGTCCCAATTGAGATTACACGGACTGAATCGCTCTCCTTTTCACCCTTAAATTAGAAATTGGCTGGGGCTCGGTCGGTGCCGAGATTGTCTGTGAATCAACAGGAGTCTTCACTACCATCGATAAGGCACAAGCGCATATCAACGGCGGTGCAGAAAAGGTTGTCATCTCGGCTCCTTCCGCCGACGCTCCTATGTACGTCATGGGGGTCAACCACACGACCTACAGTGGCGCCACCGTTTTCTCCAACGCATCCTGTACCACCAATTGCCTCGCGCCACTCGCCAAGGTTTTACACGAAGAATTCGGTATTGTTGAGGGTCTCATGACTACCATCCATGCTGGTACTGCTACACAACTTGTTGTTGATGGACCAGCAAAAGGAGGCAAGGACTGGCGCGCTGGACGATCTTCCTTGGCAAACTTGATTCCGGCCTCCACGGGAGCAGCCAAGGCCGTCGGCAAGGTCATTCCGGAGCTGAACGGGAAGCTAACCGGTATGGCTGTTCGAGTCCCCACGGCCGATGTTTCTATGGTCGATCTGACCATTCGCACTGAAAAGGCTGTTTCCGCCGCCGAACTCAAGGCGGCCCTCAAGAAGGCGTCAGAAGGACCGATGAAGGGTATTCTCGGATACACCGAAGACGCCGTTGTGTCCCAAGACTTTGTCCACGATCCCCGCAGCTCTATTGTGGACGCCTCTGCTGGAATTGCCTTGAACGACAACTTCCATAAAGTTATCGCCTGGTATGATAACGAATGGGGTTACTCGAACCGTCTTGTTGACTTGGCTATCTACACGTCGGGAAAATAAAGCAAAGATCATGACTTTAGAAAAGCATTGGTAATTGCATACGAGGTCTCTCAATGTTTAGTACACAGGAGGTTTGAGGTCGCATTTTTTACGGCATACTTCTCAGTTATTCTTTCTAGTTCGATTTCTGTACCTAGCTTTGCCACATACAAGTTTTCGCGGAAGTAATTGACGTAGATTGATTTGCTTACATACGCTTTTGTGTCTCCTGGTTTCTTCCAGAAAGAGACTTTCGTGCTTATTGAGTTACTGTAGGTTTTTGACACTGCCCTCCTTTGATTTGGCTTTGCCTGCGCCAGATAGCGTACCATGAGGCAGGTCAATTTGCACATTGTATGTGGATTGGATACTTTACACCTGGAGCCTAAAAGCTCTAATTGATAGTGTTACTATGTTTCCAATGTACCCATGCACTTCTTTGCAGCCATACTTTGTGTTAGTGAATGCAGCAATGGGAGTGTTCTAACAGTGGATTCCAGAGTTTGTGATGAGTCTGAAAGTGGAGTGGTTGCTGTTAAACCTGATGTATGCCAAAGCACAGTTTAAAAGGCTTACAGACTCACAATTGAGATTCATTCAGGACTCATCCCTGTGCAATCTTTCATTGACAGCTGCTTGTGTCTACCTAAACAAAACATTACAGATATGCACGTACACACGCAGTTTCTGTCGAGTCTCTACATCCTTTGTTTCTAGTTGACAACCCTTTTTCTGAGTCAAGAGTAAATAGTCATAACACAAGTAATTGTCAAGTTTACTGAGAGTTCAGTGTTAAACATCGTGCTTCCTTTGAAGGATTGGTAGTAAGAATTGTAAGCTCTGAGTCAAAGTAACTGTTTTTTCCCTTGGCTTTGAGCCGACAATGATTCCTTTCATATGAGAGAATTCTACCTGCTTACGAGTGTATTTGTAGAATACGACGAAAGAGTATAAGTTGGGGGAAAGCCTCGTAGAGGCTCCGATTGTTTTAATTGGTAGGTTTTTAGATTGAGATTGTGAGAGTAAAATATAGATTCCAAAATGAAACCTTTTGTGTTGGAAACAGAACGCACAAATGTAGAAACCAAGTAGCCAATGTACTGGCTATCGAACCATTGACATAGTTTTTGTCGAGACGATTGGATCACCTATGTGATCGCCAAACCATCGAGTTCGAGTGGTGTCACCAGTATCTGTTGACAACTTTCATCTAGGGAAACCGTATGGTAATCAGGAATATTTCGTTCCCAGCATATCAGGTTTGATAAGACGAGTCGTCTTATACGCCTCATGCAACGGAAACCTGAGTTGTGTATGTTGCAAACATTTGGATGCATAACGCAAAAAAATTGTTTTCCTATGAGACGCTTCGTATTTTCCTCCGGCATGCCATACACGGGCAATGAACCCGACGAGGACAGTCGTCTGGCCACTGCGTCTGTCCTACGACAGAGTCAGGAAAAAGGAAATGGCAACGAGGCCAGGATCTAGAGCTAGTGAATCCTAGATAGATGTTCCAACAAATAATGCTAAAGCTAAGCAATTCTATCTACAACGTAGTATCAAATTGTAGCATTGTGTGGCTATAATTTATCACATAGTCAAGCAAAAGCATCGATTCCATTTCTCAATTTTGACGTCCTTCGAGTAGATCAAATTGTTAGTCAAAAAGTTTTGAGCGGTCTTGCCGTCACTCGCAACGACTAAAATGATTTGGGCAACTCGGTTGACCTGACACTAATTGTAATGTTGAGTGTCGGTCTTTTCGAGGGAGAACGTAATCATATTTGCGACAGAAAGGCAGTCGTCTTTTGTCTCCCGGAGTACCCTGATATCCTTCTCTCCTTCCTTCCTTCTGCAAGTTACTTTCGTGTAGACGACACGGAGAAGCATGAGAGTGTTCTGGTCGGCTTGGATCGCTTCTTTTTTAGCCAATCATAAAGTGGACAGAGCAGATTCTGTTGGAATAAGAGAGCGGGAGCGTTTTCCATCGGGGAACAAGAACACTCCACGAAATCAGCGCTGCTATAAAATGACAGCCTTCGCGGGAGGGTTCGGAAACGACACGTCAAAACGCGCAGCCAAGCAAAACAAAAATTCCAGACGTCCGAAACGAGGATTGAGTGACTTGGCTCCTCCAGTTGCAAGTACCGAATCCATGTCAGTCCAGCTCGATAAATGGGGGCTTCCTCCGCCAACCGCGGAAGACATTTTCCCTGCTTTGCCTCCCGGAACTGAGCTGATACCTGCTAGGAAATCGAGCACAGAACACACTTTGACCGAAATCCGGAAGGCTCTGAAAGATCACTTCCCTCTGACGCTCGATCGTTTTGATGACAACGGGGTAGAAACGAGCACACTCGACGGCCGCGAACCCATGCGATTGCGAATGTTGCATCAGTCACCTCCAGTGATTGCTATTGATCACTTCTTAACCCCCGATGAATGCCTAAACGTTGAGCACGCTGCGATGCCGCCTTCTTCAACGCCAAAACACACAGAAGGGGAATACCACAACGAGGCCGTTCGGGTAAATTCGGCCACTTTTTCGCCTTTGGCTCAGTCTAAACGCACTTCTACGTCCTGGTTTTGCTATTATTCTCAAGTACCAACGTTGCTGGCGAAAGCACATCATGTGTTGGGCATCTTGTTCCCACAAATGGAAGAACCGCAAATTGTTCGGTACAAAACGGGCGAGGAGTTCTCGTGGCACTACGACGAAGTTCCAACTCCACAGCTTGGGAACGGCGGACAGCGACTGGCTACGCTTCTGGTATATCTTAACACAGTTGAAAGAGGCGGTGGTACAGTTTTTAGAGACTTACGGACCCCGGACGGATCTCTTTTGACGATGCAACCAGTACAAGGGTCGGCTCTTATGTTCTTTCCCGCCTATGCCGACGGCCGACCCGACGATCGAACCTTACATAAGGGCGAAATGGCCGCGGATGAGAAAAGAATAGTGCAAATGTGGATCCATGAGCGACCTTACACGGCTGCCGTACCGATGGGGAACTCTCAGGAAGCTGCTATAGAAGCAATTGTACGAGCCAGTCGAGATCTGTGCTACACTCCTTAACGGATAGTGTTGTATAGTAGACGTAATGTGGAGAGTATGGCTGCCTCTACTATAGTTCCTCCCGTGTTGTATCATCTTAAGCGGAATTACGCATACAACTCCTTTTTTCATGTCTATTCATCGCTGTACTCTTTAAAAGAGCTTCAAGTCGTCATCGTTGAGACTTTTTCGTGGTTTGTTCTTAAGAAGATTCTCATATTTGCCTCCTGTGTACACGGCACCCAGTTGCGTGAGAGAATTGTAAGAAATGGACAAGTCTTTGATGTAGCTCAGGTTGGATCCAGCATATTTGTTCAACCAAGTCGAGCTTGTAGGAGAATCCTTATCCATCACTAGCATGGCGATCCAACCGTACTCTTCAAACGCGTCCGGTCCTTGCTTTTTGGATTTTTCGGCAATGTCCTTTAAATACTTATTGAAAGTCTTTTCATTGATCTGGTCTTTGGCGAGGCGATCACCAAAACGGGATTCTCGGGATCCAAAACTATCGGCAATGTACCAACCATCATCAGGATCCTCGTATTCTGGATCAGATTCGAGTTCAGCCTGAGCAATATCGTCGTCGGTTAAGGGCTTGAATTCAGACAAGCGTCCCATTTTGCCCGGTTCACGGAAGCGGGGACGAGCCGACTGTTTCCAGTCTTCCACCGTTCGAGTCTTTTCGACGTATTCTAGCGTTAGCAAACCACTCAGAAGAGCGGTCATTTCCCGGTCTGTTAATCCAGCATTACGAAAAGCGTTTTGTACGTCAGCAAAATCGCGTTTGCCCGAAAACAAGTCAATGGGAACATCGCTGACGGGTGCCTTTATCGGAGCGTCGGCCCGCCCGAGTTGCACCGCTAATACGGGCCCCCCGATCGATTCAATCGACTGTGAGCCTCCGATGGCAATGGCGTCAGCAATCGTAATGGCGACTTTCTTACGCAAGTTCTTTTCCGCTTCGATTAGTGTGAGGCAGGCCTGCTGCAAGTTCTTGGTGTAGGCGTCGTCAGCCTTGGTGGAGAGGACGACCTTGAGAATACTACCGTCGGGTCCGTATTTCTGCGTCTTGGAGTCAAAAGAGAGTCCGTCGAGTAGGGCGAGTTGATAGAAGCTCGGAGCAAGCTGCGGATTTTTCAAAATGGCCCGTCGGACGCTTTCCCGCACGGAATCTACTGCGCCTACTCTAAGTTCTTGATCTCCGTACATGGCTGGATCGAAAAAGACTTGGGCGTTGGCAGGCGTGACGGCGATGTTGGCGTTCCACAGCGTTGCCGCTGTAGTTCCTACCAAGGCGTTCCCGAATCCCCGGCGATCCATTGCCAGTCGAGAGTTTCTAGCGGATGTAAAAGACGACAATGGATGCGGAGACTGGAACGCCAAAGTACTCGTCAACGACAACAGCACGGCTAGCGGAGCCGCTTTCAAAGATAGTTTCATGGTGCTTCCTTAGATTGAGACTACCAGTTTTGCTGAGACTGACTGAGAAACCGTTGGTGACGGGCACTTGCTGGAGAATAGCTTTTTTCGTTCGAGGAGCGCGCGAAGGATTTGCTAATGGAACGGCAGACAATTGATCTTTTGGATGAGCCCTTTCTCTGTCTATTGTTGTGTGTGAATCGTCGTGTGTGACAGATGACAATGAGTGTGCGAAATGTAGTATGGTTGATGGTTGATGGTCCCCTCTACGAGCAATCGCGATACGTACTAGTTGTTGGTGTCAGCACCGATCATGGATCGCCAACGCAGACACGACATGTGTGATTCCGTTTAGCTCTGGAGAGTACAGGTTACTGATCGTATTTCGATTCGCTTGGAGGATGGAATGACGTCATAGGGAGACTGACTGGAATGATCCTTTGTTTGTTCGAAATTTAACATTATTTAAATATTAAATATAAAACTCGATACATAGGCCACTGTATTTGGACAAGTCTCACATCAGCAAATCACAGTCACTTTCGAGATATGGATGACCGAAACTCAAACCGCTTGGCGATCGATGTTGGATTTGCAACACACAGAAAGTGGAAAATGGCTTCTGTTGCATCGAAGCAAGCAAGCGCACCGTTGCAATTCTTTTCGATTTGACAGACTGACCAAGCCTATCATTCTCTACCATGCCGGCATTTTCGAGCAAGTTCGGTTCGGCAGCGCGTCCTTTGCCCGTGCGCCGACGAACTATGGGCTCCGGTAGTCGACGCAAATGGACTTCTGCGTCACCAACCTGCTGGATCGGCATGACAATGTTTTGCTTGGTGGTTACCTATGTGGCTGTTGTTGTTGTTGTGACACGCAATCACATCGTAGGAGAAGATAAATCCTACCATGAAGACAGTCCTTTGGCTGCACACGCGCCGGAAGCCCCATTGAAGTCGTCCCGGAAAAACCGACTCGACTCTGTCCAAGACACGGGGAGGAAAGAGCAGCAAATCGAAACGCGAGCAGAAAAGACCAAAAGGAATCCCTTTCGGCGACAACACCTAGAAAATCCCTTCGGACACGGCGTAGCACCGGACGTCTTGCTTCCAAAAGACGAAGGAGACGGGACTGACGCCGAACCAAACCATCTCGCCGCAAAGATAGACCCGCCTCCGGAGACACATCCTTCACCAGACTTTATTTTGAAAGCATTTCTAGAGCCCTCGAGTCTGGACGAGTGGACTCGCAAGCCGTTGCCTATCCGATCGCAAGCAAAGCAACATAATTTGCGAGAAATATCGTATCCGCGATTGAATTCTTGTTCGAAATTGATACAACAATGGCCGGTTGATGACACTCCCGCAGACATTGATCCCTTTCTACCTTGGATCCACGACGTTTTTCCGACTCATGATGGAGCATATGTACAGTTTGTGGCACAAAACAAACGTCGCTGCAAGACGGGTCACAAGGAAAAAGATATTATGGCTCACATGCAGCCACAAGTTGCACTCTTTCAGCACGTTCCCATCAAGCGCCTCTCCAAGGATGATGGTACCGCTTCCGAAACACGATACCGTTTGTCGAGCCACGAAGAGGCCGACCCCGATGGCGTCGTCACACGTTTCATTTGTCGATTCAAACCAAGTATGGAAGAAACACTCTCCGAATTCAATTTCGACTACGATTGGACGGCTCTGAGGAAACGGTACAAGAACACCTTTTCCGAAGACGACGGCGGCATCAAATCAATTCACACATCACAACTCCTTTTTCGCTGTCCTATTCCAAAGGCATTACAAAACGACATTCGTCTGGGTCGATCGGTCGATCCGAAAACCGACTGGACCAAGTACTTTGTGGATCTGATTCCTATACGTACACCTCCTCGGTATGGACCGCCCAAGCAGTTCTTGCAGCCCCAGTACAAAGACTTTTTGGACAATAATGTTACGGCACGATTCGATCCAGAACACGAGTGGGGATCACAGCACATTCTGCCCGCCATCAAGGATTCTGGGCGCTGGGAAAACATTCCAATTTGCCAACCGTCTCTTATGACATACGAAAACCAAAAGGCCGACGAAGACTTATCTGCCTTGATCCTATCCACAACACACGCTATTGAGCCTGTCAAAAAGCACCGTTTAGTTTCCTGTATTTGGGCTTCTGCGGGATATACAACGCGTGGAAACCGATTTGCCATAAATGATGGGCAGCGACGATTGTTGGAATGGATTTCCTACAACAAAGTGATCGGATTCGACCACTTTTATCTGTATGACAACTCGGGGGCTTTCAGCAATGATACTTCACTGAAAAGTGTGGCAGATCTTTTTCCAGACGACGTCACCTACATCCCTTGGCCGTCACAAATATGTAACAATAATCCCAACAACGTTGACAGCGTCGGCGAACGCTCTTCCCAGTACGCAGCGGAGTCTTCTTGCCGGCTGCGGTTTGGTCCCCACGTCGACTGGATTGGCCAGTTTGATATCGATGAATATCTGATTCCCATGGGAAAGCATTCCGACGTCTTATCTTTGTTGAAAGAGTTGGAAGCCGAAGATACGCGCATTGTTTCTTTCGGCTCTTGGCGCGCGTGGCCTCGACGCGCGTTTATTGACGAGATTGTGGAAATAAATGACCCAGAGATATGCTGGCACAACGAACCTTGCTTTCACTTACAGATTCCTCTGAAACATACTATGCTTCAAGCCTATAATTGCGATCGACAACCGCCCGGTCAAAAGAAAGAAGTGATGCCCGCTGAGAAGCAGTTGTACCGTCCTGACTATGTCCTGCAGCATTTTATACACTACTCAGCCGTCACGACTTTGTCAGAAAAAAATGAGAGCGAATATGTAAAAGAGGGGATGGTATGGAAGCCTCGTGGTTTTCCCGATCCTCGGCAGCGCTTCGGGGACGAACTATCCGAAGCACTTATGATCCATACCAAGGCAGTTGCAATTCAAGATACATCCGGTTGGCAACGCATGTGTCATGTCGACAACTTGAAGCTTCCGAGAAGAAAGCAAGGACTTTGTCGTCTTGGACTACCTTGGCCGAAAGATCCTGCAATGGCGGCACAGAATGGAACGAAAGAAGGCTGGGCCTTTAATTGCTACGTGAACGAAAAGGTCGAAGCACAGCTGATACCGAAGCTCGAGGAATCCATGAGACAGAGAGCTCCGCACTTCTTTGATCTAAGACAATAACAGCGTCAATATGGTCTGTTATTAACACTGATATTGAATGTATCTAAGACAACGGAAGGCTGTACGAACGATTCCCCCGCTTACTTAAGCGTCTATATTTTTCATCTTTCCAGTAGTTGGATCTCGGATGAAAGTTCCGGATGGGCTTGATCGCGAAGACCATGGTTTGACTACACTAGCCGCCTCGGATGCAGGTATGGGTTCCGGTTTAGGCGATGCGGCGGGCATGTCTTCGTTCCACATACTGTACATATTTCCTACCAAGTCCTCTTCCTCCGCAGCACTGTCTGCGGCGTCAACATCATCAACAGCCTCCATGCTGTCATCAGAATCATTGGCGTAGTCGTAGCCACTCTTCAAAAAATCCAAGACGCATTGCTCAGCTTCCGACTCGCTCTGGTCCTCATTGCCACACAGATCTACAATGGCTTGCTCGTGATCCTCGACGACGGTTGTTCCCCTCGCAAGCTTTAGAGATAGGGACTCATTTTCCGGTCGAGATGCGACTAGTCCTTTACTGAAAAGAACAAGGAAACGAGAGAGTCTTTGAGCGTACGGATCGTATTTTTTCCACCGTCCTTGACGCAATCGCACACTTACATCGTCTCGATCCCGAGACCGGAGACATCCATTATTTGATCACCAGTGACCGCCGTGACCCCTATTAGGACGTCTCCCACTGCGATTCCAGCTTTAGCGGCATTCCCATCCGGAACGACTTTGCTGACGAATACGTGTCGTCCTACGCCGAGGCTTTCTTCTACCGTGCAACCAAGGGGTCTGTGGGGTGATATTTGCAATTCGAAGAATTCTGCGTCGACAAAGTAGGACTCCGCGGACTTTGTCACAATCGTCACACTCGTGTCATCGTCGGAAAGAGCTTTCGCCAATTTGAGCGTCATTGCGCGGTGAGACGAGAGGTGACTGTGGGATCCCTTCTTTTGTGCGAACCGACGACGACTCGTGCACTGAGAAAGCGGAGACGCTTGCATACCGAAACCAACACATCCCAGTGCATTCGCTGTCAGCACCAGCAAAAGAGACAGGATTGCCCAAAACACAAAGGACAACATCCGCGACGCAACATGCATATTCCCCGTACGGACGGTCGGCGACGAGTTTGTACAGTTTGAGAGTCCTTCCGGTGAGTATGGCGCAATGTTACTAGAACGGATAGCAGATGGCGGCGGAACTTCTAAAGAAATGCCAAAAGTGAAAGCCAGATCCAAAACGAAGAGAAAGTGAGCAAAGAACTACGTTGCCTACGTCACGCTCTTCCTGGAAACGCATGAAGGCCAGACACCTGACCTATCTACGTATTTGGATTGGTCTTTACATGTCGTCACTATATCCAGCTTAAACCATCTGACACATGATCCCCTTCGACAAGCCTACGTTGTCCACGCTGCACATCCGAGAAAACCCCACATCTACAATTACATTAATTTACAGTCAATTCGCACTTTCTACCGCTGGCCGTAGCGACTCCATTGCAATGAATACAGGAATTGAATGTCCGTAATATGGGAGGTCATGCCGCCTGGCGTAAAAGGGTCGCCAATGGAGAACTTGCCAAAGGATCGGGAGGAGCGGCCCTTAGACATCGTCCTCGATTTGGTCGAAAGGGTAAAGACATCGACCTGAATCGCAAGGGAAATATAAAAGGTGGAAATCCGGAAAGGAAAAAGCGGAAAGCTGACGGAAATGCCACGCGGCCGAGATCGCAACAGATATTTATAGCGGACACCGAGCATGCCTCGCAGACAGTTCGAAACGGAATCGTTAAAACGCTGTTGCTTTGTCTTTCAGCATTGCTTGTTTTTCTTTGGTACCTCTGGCCTCAAAATGCAACACATACGGAACAAACATAAGGCTAATGTTGTCATGGAAACTCAGTTTTACAATACAGTAGTAATGGTAGAAGATACCGATACGCATTCGTAGAGTTTGTAGAGAAGAAGTTTTTTAAGGGTATTCTTCTACTGCTGTGGTCGACTTATGAGCGGACACAATCCCTTGTTCTCGGGCCAGATTAGCGAACCAGCCATTCTCTTTGCACAGCAATTCCTCGGGATGACCCGTTTCCACAATCCTCCCTTTTTCCATAACCACTACTCGATTCACATTCAATGAGCGAACCACACCTAGTCGGTGTGTCACCATCACCATACTCTTTGAGCGCTCCATCGCTCGCAGCAAGGCTTCAACCACCGCCCTTTCAGATTGGGAATCTAAGGCGGCTGTCGGTTCGTCCAACAAAAGTACTTCGGGATGCCGAATCAAGGCACGTGCGATAGCAACCCGTTGACGCTGACCGCCGGAAAGGGAACGTCCACCATCTCCCACCCTTGTATCAAGTGAAAGGTTTAAATCATTCCCCGGCTGCACTGGGAGACCAGCAAGCTCCAACGATTTGGATGTCCTCTCCCGATAAGCATCACTGTAGCATTGCTCACCAGTCTTCGGATCAACGGCGTCCTTTTCAATACCGTACAAGATATTCTCCATTAGACTCATAGGAAACAAACTCGGCTCTTGTGAAACGATGGAGACCTTGGAGGCAATATCCTTCCTTGACATTTCCGTCAGAAGAGTTCTTTCCAGTTGAATCGATCCAAAAGTTGGATCGTAGAACCTGAGTATAGCGCGGAGCATGGAAGACTTTCCACTACCACTTCGACCAACGATTGCAACTCGGTCGCCTTCGTCGATTTTTAGGTCGATACAGTCCAGCGCGGGTAAGTCCATTGCACTGTACTTTAGTGTCATGTTGTGAATGTTGATAATTGGCGTCAATTCTGAGCCATTTAAATGTTTTACAGAATGATCGACGGAGGGCAACGCCAGCTTCATTGGCGGATCTCGTACAGAAGGTACTCTTCGAATCAAATCAAATACAGAGGTACTCGCCCCGATCGCGCCTTGAATTTTTGCCCATTGATCACCGACTTCATTGGATGACTCGAGCACAAAATTGGTGTAGAACATAAAGGTCGTCAATTGAGCAGCGGGTAAGCCTCCTGTTCGACCAATACTCCAACAAGCAAAAAGTAGGAGTACTTGCAAAATTCCTTGCAAAGTGTCTGAGACAAATTTGTGCGTTCCGTATCCCCATGCTTGCGTTTCTTCAAGATCTAACGCTTTGCTCTGCGCCGTCTCGTACTTATTTGACTCAACGGCCACTCCGTCAAAGGCACGAATCGTTTCCGACATGGAGAACGAAGTCTCCGCCACGGCAGTCGCGTCCGCAAAGGTGTCCTGAACACGCTGCGCCAACACACGATTGAAAGCACCATAGATAGTCGAGAGCCAGGCAACGAGACCAATTCCAGCAAAAGTCCAAAGAGACAACTTTGGAGAAATTCTGATGAGGTACGCACTCCCAAAGATAAATTGTGCCAACTGACGACAGACGACGTTGACATGATAAGATATCACCATTCCAATCTTGTTTACATCGCTATTCAGACGGCTGAGTAAATATCCGGTCTCATTGGAGTCAAAGAAAGCAGCTTCCTGCAATAGAAGACTACGATGTAGCTTGACCCGAATATTGTAGTTCGCTCGACTTCCCGCGATCCAAAATAAGCTTCCTCGACAACCAGTGAACAACGCACCCAGTGTACTCGAAACGACAAGCCCGGTCAAAGCTTGGAATACCTTTGCCCTTGTGCCGTCTAATGTTGCAACAAGCTGGATGCATATGGCGTAGTAATGCGGGATAACACTTGTCATGAGCGCTCCCAGTATGAGAAAGAAAAATGACGGAGCCACAATTGAAGCGGTATAGTCTGCTAGAGTTGCCAAGTTTCGGCGTTGCTCGTTCAAGTTCGACAGGGTCTTGAGCCATCCTGATGATCCATTCTTAGATTTAGTTTTACCCAATCGTTGACGGCATTTTCGTATTCGTTTTCGCCGTCGATTTTCTTTAAAAAGCTTCAAGACGTAGTGAGCAAAAAAGGTGACACTTGCAGTCAATGGTTTCGTCGAAGGACAGATCTCGTTTGGATCGTAGTATCCTAATCCAAACGAATTTCTCGGCCCAGCTTCTTCTACTAAAGGATGAGAGTGGAGCCTTACAGTGCCGCTTGATCCACGATCAATTGTCAATGGCGGAGAGGAATTTTTTTTCAAAGGACGTGTAGTCAACTTTCCAATGTAAGCCATGTCCCCGGACGGCGACAGCGCCAAAACCAAAAACCAAGGAATAGCATATCGGAGATGAAAGTTGATTGTGAATAAGATACGATGGTTTTTCTGTAGCATTTTAGAGTCGATCGTGTTCGTTGTCGAGATAAAGCGAAAGAGCAACTTCGGAATTCGGTGGCCCGCTATTCGAGTAATAATTGCTAGCCCCTTTAGCTCTGCAGCTCCTCAGATACCCTCCAAATATATTTTCTTTCACCCGGTACTTCAAAGTAACGAAACGGCCCTGGGACTCGTAGATAGAAATGAAAGAACTGATTCAGCTTCCAGTCACCATCGATTGCATGCTCCGCATATAATTTTATTGGAAGGGGCGTGTGGGATTTTTCGGAGGAAACCACGACCATTGAAAAAGCGAGCTCCCATCTCAGATACAATCCACCGGCTGTGACTGACACAATCATCGACATGAATACGACTCACCTTTGTTGGTCTCACCTAAGGGGAGGGGGTATCCCAGAGTAGTAACTATGTACCTCGCTGTATAAAATTTATCCAAAAACTCTTCCTAAGTAATTCCTCTGGGATAGCAGGGTTTCCCTCTGGGATGTCTAAGTAATCACTCTGGGATAGCAGGGTTTTGCTCTGAGATATCAGGGTTTCCCTCTGGGATATCAAATAAGGTTAAAGCCACTACTCTGGGATACCTAACTTGCTGACGTCCGGCATACAGCCTTCACAGTCAGTTGTTCTTCCCCGAATTGTTTGTGTTGTGTATTTCCTCTGGGATATCATATCCTTCCTCTGGGATATCATGTATTCCTTCTGGGATATCAAATAGGGTTCGAGCTACTCCTCTGGGATACCTAACCTGCCAACATCCGGCATACAGCTTTCACATTCACAGTCAGCTGTTCTTCCCCGAATTGTTTGTGTTGTGTATTTCCTCTGGGATATCATATCCTTCCTCTGGGATATCATGTATTCCTTCTGGGATATCAAATAGGGTTCGAGCTACTCCTCTGGGATACCTAACCTGCCAACATCCGGCATACAGCTTTCACATTCACAGTCAGCTGTTCTTCCCCGAATTGTTTGTGTTGTGTATTTCCTCTGGGATATCATATCCTTCCTCTGGGATATCATGTATTCCTTCTGGGATATCAAATAGGGTTCGAGCTACTCCTCTGGGATACCTAACTTGCTGACATCCGGCACACAGCTTTCACATTCACAGTCAGCTGTTCTTCCGCGAATTGTTTGTGTCGTGTATTCCCTCTGGGATATCATATCCTTCCTCTGGGATATCACGTCTTCCCTCTGGGATATCAAATAGGGTTCGAGCTACTCCTCTGGGATACCTAACCTGCCAACGTCCGGCATACAGCTTTCTGTTGTTCCTTGCGAATTGCGTTTGCGTCAGCACTTTGTGTGGCTTTGTCGGCCATATAACGGATTCTTCTATACTCACGCAATGTATTGTTGATACAATGAGGGAGTAAGATGAATAAAGGGGAAAGCCTCGTAAGGCCCCGATTGTATTGTATTTAATCGGTAACTCAATCGGTTTGACCTCGACTGAATTTAGAATTGTGAGTAGAGACAAATATGGATGTAATCTTTTCGAGTGCAAACAAATCCCTTGGAGCTCCCTTAGGAGTCTCAGTAGAATCAGTACTACTCTCCACGGATAGTCACATTACTGGGATAGTAATGTTCTGGTCAATCGTATTCAAGGAGACCGTAGCCTCTGTACTGTCTTCTATGCGTTGATCCCGCAGAATCCAGATGACTGCAAATGAATGCAAATGAATGCATATGAATGCAAATGAATGCAGATGAATGCAGATGAACATGAGACCCTTTGATCGTGTGCAGACTTATCTGCTTCGATTCAATCCCAGTTTGTAGACGTGGAGAAGGTATTTTCTTTACCTCTCAAGGGATGACCATAATAGAGAAAATCGCTTATGTAAAAATGATTTCTTGGTCGGCAAGACATGTCGTCTTGCGTGTCACAACTGCTGCATCCTTAGATGCACACACGTGTCACTTCGCACTGCCTTCGCAAATGACATTTCGGTAATGACCCGAAAAACATTGCCTCTATCCGCAGCGTCGTACAGACGACGACTGGGACAGTAATAAGGCTGGCAAACATGGCCAATATTCAGAGCTAGGCACTATGCTAGTTGAATGTTCCAACAACAATAGCTATGACAATTGCTCACCTTAGTGGCAAATTGCAGTATTGCGTGGCTATACTTTATCACTCCCTAAGGGGAGGGAGAACCCAGAGTAGTACTTTCCTACAATGATGTATAAAATCTATCTAAAAACTCCTCATAAGTTAACCCTCTGAGTTCACAGTGCGACATATAAATATTCCCTCTGAGTTCACAGTGCGACATATAAGTATTCCCTCCCAGTTCACTGTCCGATGTTGTAAGTAATTCCTCTGGGTTCAGTGTCCAACAACATAAGTAAACCCTCTTGGTTAACCCGGAGAACAGTACTTCTTTTCTAAAGCAATAAAATCTTTTTCAAATCCTTACTAATGTAAAGTGACGCTGTGAAAACACCCTACCAAAACACCTGCCTAAGGGGAGGGAGAACCCAGAGTAGTACTTTCCTACAATGATGTATAAAATCTATCTAAAAACTCATCATAAGTTAACCCTCTGAGTTCACAGTGCGACATATAAATATTCCCTCTGAGTTCACAGTGCGACATATAAGTATTCCCTCCCAGTTCACTGTCCGATGTTGTAAGTAATTCCTCTGGGTTCAGTGTCCAACAACATAAGTAAACCCTCTTGGTAAACCCGGAGAACAATACTTCTTTTCTAAAGCAATAAAATCTTTTTCAAATCCTTACTAATGTAAAGTGACGCTGTGAAAACACCCTACCGAAACACCCGCCTAATCAAAATTTCTGGCTGGCAGTGACGGTGTATGATGCAACATCCAAAACCTCACGGTCCGTCCAACATTTGAAATTTCTAATTTTCACAGTCATGCAACCAAAACAACTTCAACATTCAAATGATAGGCACACCCATTAGGAAGAGGTCTAGCAAGCAACTCCAACAAGCTGCCACGGACAAGGCATTAATGTAGTCGGTGCAGCAATTGTCCGCTTTGGAGGATTTCTGGCCTTTGCAAATGGCAAAGTGGGAAAACGGTACCGGAGTGGAAGATCCCAGGCGCAATATCTTCGACGCGATTTCAAGGAGCAGGGGGAAGCGGCACAGAGGGAACAGGAGTTCCGCAAAACAAAGTTTGCGACAGGGTTTAAATGATGTCGAACAAAATCGGAATAAGGCTGGGATAAAGCTCAACGCGAGCAGTGTGCGCCAACCGACAAGTTTACAAATACACTACGAACGCTACCACGCTACAAAATGGAGACACTGCTTGCACTTCAGGAACTAAATCAACTAGTCTTTTTAAAGTTAGCATACTGTTACGCATTTTTTTGAGTGTTTGTAGTATCTATAGCTGTTCTACACACATGTTGGTTGTATTTTGATATCTGTTGTATCCTGTACTATTTTTATTGTGGATTCTATTTGGTTTACTTGTCCCCCACACGGCCTGCATCTGCAACTCTCTTGGTCACTCCCATTATGGCTAGGGAAATGGAAAGCGTTGTTTGCCACGGATAGCAGCCAAGCAAGGTTTCCTCCGGTCACAGATAGAGTGACCCAATACAACTGATATTTTGCCAACACCAGCTTTGGTCAATGAAACACTGGCAAGCCCCTTGCAACCGGAAATGATAACTACCAATACTTCCCGCAATTTTCATTCAATTCCAACTTTGGTTCCCTCCGTCACGATCGCAGCAAGGCATTTTCGATGGTAAAAAAATATTGCGGCCTTTGTCGGCCCCAAATGACATGCTTTTGTTGTGCCAAATGACAGCACAGTGGGTACCTGCAGCCAAATAAGGGTTCTGTTTGATACGGGTTGACGGATCCGGTTTGACCGTTGCCATCGTCACCCATTGCTGTCGTTGTTGTTGCTGTTCTTGTTGTCACTGTAGACAGCACCAACAGAACCAATACCAACCAACGCCAATACAAGCACAGGGAGCTGCTTCACAGCCCAAAGAAGTGGACTACGGCTCCCGCAGTTAGTGTTTCTCTTTCGGCTGTACCATCATGTTTTGTTCTGGCCAGTACAACTGCGGTGCGTACAGCTTCTCCAGCAGTTTCCATGAAAAAATCTTCCGGGCCAAACGGCTCGTTCGCGTCGTGAATTTTTCTGAAGTTCTGACTGTCGACTCCGATTTCCCTATGAGTGTCGGCAGCATACCAGTTTACAGTGAGGTGCGGTTGAGGACCTAACAGGTAGAATCAGTACATATTTGAACGTGATTTTGAAACCCGCCGGCTCATTACTGCACCAAGCTATTTTTCTTGTTGGTGGACCAGGGAAATACCCGTGACATGGAATAAGTGATAAACTTAGTAGGTGATTTAGCCATCCCCTAACGAAACAATGAATTTTTCCAGATGTGACAAGATCAAATTGACGGATTGATGTAACATCTTTTCACAGTCCTTATTTGCGTTGTTAATTGTAAACTTTTCTAAAGTTGTCTGCCAACTCCAAGTGTATACGTGGTTTCCAATTTCCTTTGGACTGTCAGGAGCATATGCATCAACTCCAGTTGTAATTTTATTGCCTTGAGCATATAAATACAGAATTGTAAGTAATTTCACTTTGGTAACCTAATTACAGTTAATTAGTATATATATAAGAAACTGGAAGAAATGCGAAAAATCACTTGTTAAAAATCTCTCCCAGGAATGGAAAATTTTTCACAGAATTTCTGTCAGATTTTTCTCAGATTCCATTCACCACCAACACCGAAGTAACAACACAAGTTTTTGGAAGCCCCCAGTCAACAATTTTCATAGTCCTCCTCCCATAAGCAACTTTTGTTTTTAGGAAAAAGCACAAGTTCCACAATGAGTGACTCACAGTCAAACAAATCATACTCTACCAAACAAACAACTGGCAGTATGCACCTGTATATTAATAATCCATATGCAGCCAAGGGGAAAAAAAGAAAAGAATTTGACAGAGAGAGTCAAAATCAGACCCTACCCTTGTTGAAACCAGTAGAAAAAATTACCCAGCCAAGAAATAGAAGTGTATGTACTAAGGTTGGTGTTCCAACACTAGTCACTATAGCAGCAGCAACAGATCCATTGCTTCGTACCCCAGGAAGTTCTTTGGCAACAACCAAAGAGTTCACTGACATAATAAATGATGACTCAGATGACCACATTTTTCAATGTACACCCTTTGGTCTATACTGTCTAAAATGTAAGGCAAAAGTCTCTGCAGAACAAAGCACCAGCTTTCACAGGCATGTCAAAAAGTACCATGCTGGGTATATGTGTCAAAGTTACAACAAACTGAAGCTGGAAGTAGAGAGACTCAAAAATCTGCCACCAAATGAATTCTACTGTGAAGGTACCCAAAAAGTGCTGGATACCTGTGGTATATGTGGAGAGGTTTTTTCAAGACCAGATAATGTCCAACGTCACATTGCAAATTCAATCCAGAAGGGAGGTGCATGTGCTCAGGCTGACATGGTAAAGAAATTGTGTGTAAAAACCATTTGCAATAGGGTGGTTGAGTATTTACCCAAAGACAAGGTAGTCCAACCGTCAGCAAAGCTTTTCTCTTACAATGACATGACCTTGATCATCAAGCCATTTATCAGAGAAGATGAGAATGCTGAGAGATATGTTCCTATCTTCTCCCAGATCATCAAAAGTACTGGCAAGCAATTTGAAAGCAATATCATGGAACACATTCTTCAATACCGTGAGCTGGAGGCAACTGAACTTCAATTGATCAAGTTGGTTAAGATTGCAGAAGATTGGCTGACTCAATATGCAAGGATTGAAGTTGCTGAAGTGCCTGCTAACCTCAGAGCCAGCTTGATGCTTTATGAGGGAGTGGAGGTCAATCAAGTTGCCCAGAACACAACTTTTTCTATGAGAGAAAATGTCAGCGTGTTGAGCAAGGAACTGAAAAAGCTCCTGTGCTTCCTCTGGAGACATGATTGTGTTGGAACTGGTATCATTGTCAAGACAAGACAAGAGCTCTCTGATCTTCTGGAGCTCAGTGAGTCTTCTACTCAGATCATTGAAGGTGGTCTGATAGGCAAGCTTCTGGTTGATATCTTACTGGAAAATCCTGCCAGCACAAGTCAATGTCCATTGGGCTGTGTCTATGCTGCAGCTAGATGCTTCTTCATTTCCAAGGACCAGCTTGTGTTGAGATCAGCTGATGCATCTGCTTCCCAAGTTGCCACCATAATGCACTTGTTCAGACTGGCCTACTGTTCTGTTGTGGGGACTGTGAGCCATCCTCTTGGTTACATAGAAGGAGCAAAAGTTCTGGTGAAAACTATTATGGAGAGGCCCACCATGAACACCCTTGGACCCATGATCAGGCATCTCAGAGAGATCCAGATGCAGAAACCCAAGATTGTTGACAGGTATTTCTCTAGAAATGGAGAGATTGTGGTGCAAGGGCTCATCTTCAAGCCAGAAATTTGGAAGACTCTCATTCCAAGGGTTGTTAGTGCTGCCAGACTTGTTCTCAGTCAGATCTTTGATGGAAAGGATTGGGAAGTCTTTTTGACCACAACTCTGCCTTTGCTCAATGTTGGAATATCAGGTGGAGCTGATGAGGGAGTTCAGTTTCAAGTTCAACAAGCTGGTGGAGATGTGTTCAGTGAATCTTTGAAGCTGTCTCCTCAGCTCAATGAAATGGATCAAGACCATCTGTCATCCATTGTGGAGTTCTGTTTGCATGGTCTGGGTCTTGGCAGTATGAGGTATTCAGAAACTTTAGGCCTACAAGATTTTCAAGTTCTCTGGGGGGATGGTGCTTTGTACTTCTATGCCAAATCTACAAAGAAGTGGAAGGCCCAGTCAAAACTCAGTACTGAGCTTACCCAGCACAAGCTTCCAAAGTCAATTTCAAGGATTGTACTGCTCTTCAGACTTGTCATTTCATTGAGAGGAGGGGATTTGTCAAGCTTTGTACCAGTAAGAAGTGACAGGAAGTACCTCATGAAAGACTTTGTGCAGTCTCTATTTTGTCTTCCCAGAGCACCTGATGATCTTCAAGTCAGGCATTTCTTTGCAAGTCTGTCCAACTATTTGTTCCCTATGCAAGATGATGGGAAGGCCACCACTTCTGACATGGTTGCCATGCAGAGTCATCATGCTCCTTCTACTCATGCCAGTACCTACTTTACTCATAGAAAGGCTCATCTTGAGGACTACTATGATGCCTACCACTTTCATCTTGGAGACAAGGATACTCAGTGGACCTTTGATATTCCCCTGGATGTTCTGCCTGAGAATACCATTGTTGCTGCTCTCAAAATCTTGTATGGTGGAGAAGCAAATTGGCTGTCTGAGACTCAGAGGAGTATGGTTCTGACATGGTCCACTTTGTCCAAGAATGTGATAGCCAATCTACCTTGTGGAGGAGGGAAGTCTGCTGTGTGGGAGGTGACAGCCTATGCCAGACATAGAGTTGGTTTGACAAGGAAGTGTGCTGTTGTGGTGGTTCCCTACAAGTTTCTAGCCTACAATCACTACCATTCTGCCAAGTCCAAATTTGAACTATTAGATGGTGTCAGTGTTGATATGTTGGAGAGTTCTGCTGTTTGTTCCAATCAAGTTCCAACCATTCTAAAGTCAGATGTTCTTCCACACATTCTATTCCTCACAGTTGATGCACTGGCTAAATTGTTGGAATTCCATCTTCCCATAGTGCAAAGTATGCAATCAAGATTGGCTGGTTTTGTCATTGATGAGTGTCACTGTCCATATACAGAAACATTCAGACCAGTATTTGACTGTTTGCAGGACCTTACAATGTTTGGTGTTCCCATTTGTGCTCTGAGTGGTACACTTCCATCTACCTTTCCTTCTTCTCTGATGAAGTACTATGGAGTATCTGCCTTTGAGACTGTGGCAGATAGTGATTGCATTGGTGATGGCTTCTCCCTGTCAATCAAGCAGTGTCATGATGAAGTTGCTGCAGTGACTAGGAAGGTGGTGCAGGAGAGGAATCAGAATTCAAGAAGTGCAATTCATATCATTGCAGCATCTGCCAGAGTTGCAGAGCTTCTTTTCCAGCAGCTGTGTTCCAAGAGTTTTCAGTGTCTGCTTGTGACTTCCCTAAGGGGAGGGAGAACCCAGAGTAGTACTTTCCTACAATAATGTATAAAATCTATCCAAAAACTCCTCATAAGTTAACCCTCTGAGTTCACAGTGCGACATATAAATATTCCCTCCGAGTTCACAGTGCGACGTATAAGTATTCCCTCCCAGTTCACTGTCCGATGTTGTAAGTAATTCCTCTGGGTTCAGTGTCCAACAACATAAGTAACCCTTCTCGGCTAACCCGGAGGGGGAAGTTCTTTGTCTAATACAATAAAATCTTTTTTACTGTCAAACCCTTTCTGAAGTAACGTTATTAACAGTAAAATAGGAAAACCCTACGACAAGCATATGGGGGTTCAATATCCCTTAATCGTGGGGACAAGTTTATAAGTTTTGTTTTAGAAAAACCCTACGACAAGCATATCGGGGTTCATTATCCCTTTATCTTGGGTTTATGCTTAATAAGTCTTTGTTTTACGTCTTTTTATCGTATCTACAATCCTTTGGTCCCACAGACACGTTTTAGCCCGTTATCGTTGCAGTTTTCTAAACAATCTGGAAACTCCATTGGCAAATAGGCCTGATATTTAAATTTCAGAAATCACCAACATCATCAGACAAAACCAAATCCCCCTTCTACCACCAAGGCTGGGAACATCAATGAACCATCTAGTCTTCAAATTATATGGCATATGGGGGGACGCCCGGTGCTTGGAGCTCAAACCCTTGCCCGATCCACAGATTTGGGTACGGGTTAGTCCAACGTTGTCGATTGTTACGATATACACCAATGTACACCGTATGGACAGAAGCACTGTTAGGAACAGAGCCTGGTAAACAAGAGAGGGCGTTATTACGAACGACCGGCGATACACCTAAGGGACTTAGGAACTGTAAAACTCTACTTGTTGGCGACGCTCCCCTCGGGTTAGGCAGTGGATACGAGGACCTATGCGTAAACTAGCAATGCGGATCAAAGAACTTATAAAACAATGATTGAAGAATTAGTGCTATAAACTAATTCTTGTTGCTCCTCCGATTTGCCAAGATACAACAAAACCTGAGGAACAAACTCAAACGTACACAAATATCTTTCTTCCGTCATAGTATCCTTATACCATGACGCGCGCTCACATATACTTATAGTGGAACCGGAAATACCTTTCATAACATGCATGCCGCGGGAAATGGAGCGCATCCATTTACATCCTAAGGGCAGGAAGATCCCAGAGAAGTAGGGGTATACCTAGCTGAATACAATTTATCCAAAAACTATTTCTAAGTAATTGCTCCGGGATCTTCAAGTTGGTTTGTCTTTGGCGTAGGTAACTGCTCCGGGATCTTCAAGTTGGTTTGTCTTTTGCATAGGTAACTGCTCCGGGATCTTCAAGTTGGTTTGTCTTTTGCGTAGGTAACTGCTCCGGGATCTTCAACATAGTTTGTCTCTTGTTTAAGTAGTTGCTATGGGATTCTCAACATAGTTTGTCTCTTGTCTAAGTAAATTGGTGATAAATCTACTTTTCCACCTAACAGACTCATCCTAAATCCATGTCAGACCAGTATTGACCATATAGAGCCTCCAAAGTGACGGACAAACTGATAAGATTGCGTCGGGCAGAAAAGAGAAGATCCATCGGACACATTGATATCAGGATCGGGCAGAAGATGGTAGGTGAATTCAGACAAGCGGATAAGCAAGCATACTCGACCAGTACACAGTGCGACAACGGGGATGGCCGAATAGACCTAAAACTAAGGAATGAAAACTCCTTACACGACTCATCCACGTCATACTCAGAAATGCTTTCGATCCGGCCGTTTGCGATTCAAACAAACTAGAAAACTGCAACGATAACGGGCCAGAATCGTCTAAGGAATCGAAAAGGATCCTGCATACTTTCGTAGACGACCAAAGGCGTAAAGCACAAGATTATAGACTTATCTGATAGACTTAGGGATATGAACCCCTCATGTACCTCTTGACATAGGGGTTTTCTAGTCCCCACATATCGAAACCATAAACATAGACATGGACATGGAGAGATGTGTCCCCTCAAAACCACTATGGGAAAAAATAGGGATCCACAACTTGTAAAATAAAAACTTTGACACTGCATGCAATGACACGTAGTACTGCAAATGCAATTTGTTCCGATACTGTTTTCATCGAAACGGGAAAGTCGGCAAACCCTTCTTCACTTGAATCAATTTAAAATTTGACGCATAAGATTCTGTCGTACTGGAGCTGACTGAACCTTTGTTAGCGCATTGGCTAAGTTTGTTTCCGACGGCTCATAAGCAATCTTGATAACTCCCATCGCGACATTCTCTCGTACAAAGTGATATGCAATAGCATTACTCTTCTTCTTCAACATTGATTCCGGCGCTGTAGTATTGTGTACCACCGACATATTGTCGCACAAAACTCTAGCCGGACCATCAATCGGAGTTCCCATCATCCGTAACTTATACCTTAAACCCTGAATCATCTCCGTAGCAATCTTTAATGCAACGAACTCACTTCCAAACGAAGACGTTTCAACTGAATTCTGACGCTTCGAAAACCACATAATCGGAGCATGATTAAGATAGATCAAAACACCTGTTTGTGAACGGCAAGTGACTTTGTCTCCAGCATGGTCAGCGTCAACAAAAGCAGTAATCTCCACAGCTCTACCATGTGGCTTCGGAGCATTCGGCGGAATAGATTCCTTCACATTACCATAAAAGTCCGTCCAATCTGCACCATCTATAAAATGGTTCTCAATATCAGCATATGAATCATCAAACACGAGTCGTGACCTGTTGTGAGATTTCAAATAAGCAAAAATATGGAGAACAGCACTCAAGTGTCCTTCTCGTGGCATCGCGAGAAATGATGAGAGCATAGATACTTCACACATAATATCAATTCGACCAATTTCAACTGCCCATCTCAAAACACCAATCTGAGACTGAAATAGTTACATTCAACAAAGGTGAAACATCCAGTTCAGGTCGATATTTCGTCGACATTGGCGACGACACTTTGTTAGGCAAACCTCTTTTGATTTTGTCCAAATCTTTCTCAACATTCGCGACAGCTTGTTTCACATAATTTGTCGAACTCATAGACCATCGCGGTTTGTCTGGCTTATCGGGAAGTGAAAAGTGTCCAAGATTCGCTCCCTAAGGGCAGGAAGATCCCAGAGAACTAGGGGTATACCTAGCTGTATACATTTTATCCAAAAACTATTTCTAAGTAATTGCTCCGGGATCTTCAAGTTGGTTTGTCTTTTGCGTAGGTAACTGCTCCGGGATCTTCAACATAGTTTGTCTTTTGCGTAGGTAACTGCTCCGGGATCTTCAACATAGTTTGTCTTTTCAATAAGTAATTGCTCTGGGATCTTCAACATGGTTTGTCTCTTGTCTAAGTAATTCTTTTGGATTGGTGATAAATCTACTTTTCCACCTAACAGACTCATTTTAAATCCATGTCAGACCAGTATTGACCATATAGAGACTCCAAAGTGTTGGACAAACGGATAAGCGTCGGGCAGACAAGAGAAGATCCATCGGACACACTAATATCAGGATCGGGCAGAAGATGGTAGGTGAATTCAGACAAGCGGCTAAGCAAGCATACTCGACCAGTACACAGTGCGACAACATTAGTAATCCCTATGGGTTAGGGTCAGGTACGTACAAGACGTAAAAAGGAGCTAATGCACTATTCCCAGAAGGGTTAGGGTTAGGGTCAGGTACGTACAAGACGTAAAAAGGAGCTAATGCACTATTCCCAGAATAACGAAGGTGTTAAGGTAAGTTACTCGCAACACTGCAAAGACAGCAGTTCAGTGTTTCGGTTTTCCTAAGGAAAAGGAGATCGCTGTGTAGTAAACTTATGCATGAATGGATATTTTATCTTTACACAGGGATTCATTTTTTACTTAACCCATCCCACTGGGATCCAAAAAATTCCCACTGAGATTCAAAAACAGTGAAAGTTACTCCACAGGGATAACTAACTTGCTGACGTCTGGCAAACAACTTTCACAGTTGGTCGTTCTTCCGTAAGTCGCGTCTGCGCTTTGTGTTGCTTACATACAACTGTGAACAGTCAGTATAGGCCAAAATGGACTTGCCCTTTATACAGCTTCTAGCTAGTAGAGAATTTTTCTTTCTTCAAATTTTACAACAGAAAACACTCATGGCACCCTGTTTGCATCTACAATGTAGGAAGCGAACAGCATTGACCACGGATGTTTTTTTGCAGATAGAGTAGGCTAACTCCAGAGAAGACTGGTGATCATGCAGTGTGGTGATTTGGAGTGTAATTTGGAGCGTTTTACGAAATCTGGTGCTTATTTCGCGACCCTCCACGGCGTTATACACGGCACCGTGGGCACATTCATCATAGTTACCATGCTCCTTAGCATGGCTACGGTCAAGTCCCAAAACAGTCACATCATGTTTCTGAATACTCAGCTGGGATTGCGCCTGTCCAAAACCATCCGTGTCGGGATTTGTGGCCAAACACACAAGATTAGTTTTGACAGGCTTGCCTTGGGTGCCACGACCCAAGTAGTGCGCGCCATCACGCAAACCAGTACTCAAAACTGTCATTCCAGTTGACATGATTTGATGCTCTTGAGATATTGTCTCAATTTCTCAGGCTTATGATTTTATTCAAGAGAGTATTTTCCATTGAAAATTTGCTTGTAAGAAACAAGATCACATTCAGCAAAAATGGCATGTGCAGAGGTTAAGCACCCATTTAGTGGATTTGGCAGGGTCTTAGCACCCATTTAGCGAATTTCCTCAATGATTTTGAAAACAGCAGTGAAATGTTCCTCGCGCGGACAATGAAGACACTTCACACATTGACCAAGTTCAACTGCCCATCACAATATATCCAATCTGTGACTGGAAATAGTTAGTGCAATCAGGATCGAGAATAGCAGATATATCTAACTCGGGGCGATTACTGGTCCACTTCGGAGACGAAGCACAATTGCTTAATGTAAGGCCCTTCCGATTTCATGCCAGTCTTGTTCAACGTTTTCCACGGCTTGTTTCACGAATTCCGTAGAGCTCATCGACCATATTCTTGTCGTAAAGTTTTCCGAGGATTAATAGTAAGAGGCCTGGCCTGGTGATCACCTTCAAATCCACCCGCTGTGATTGACCTATTACCGATACGCGAAAAGTAAAATACAACAAAAATTTGGTGATGTACAAGGAATACTAGATAAAACGTGAATTCAGAATTTAAGCCACTAACGCGCTAGTTTCACCCAATCCAGAAATTTATGTACTTTGAGCTTATGCCCAAGTTATAGGTGTAAAAGGAAGTCCAATTTCATTGAGATTTTTCGAAGTGCGTAGCTATTAAATGGAAATGGAGCTTTTCCTCTAAGCAGGAATGACACCTTTGATTTGGTGATCTAAGACCTCATGTACATATATATACCTGGGAAGACTTTCTCACTTCACTTTGCGCATCCATTTTACCGTAACGCAGACAACCTGGTAAAATCCGAATCAAAGCAGATAGAATTTATCTTGCAAGAAATTCAACAAAATTTATCGAGGGCTTCGAATTGCGGGCATCTACCTTTATGTTTGTGTAGAAATAAGGTAAAAGCAACAACTTTTGAACGCACCACACTTTAAACCAACGAGACTGTGAACTTCGCCTGTCTCTGGCTGTTCAATTCTTTCTTATTGGATATTGCAGAGACAAGAGTATGTCAAACCCGACGCTGATCTATTCCGTCATGTCGAAGGGCCAAGCACCTAAGCTATATACTGAGCTGACGAATGTGAAAGGGGCGCGTGTGGTCAACAATTACGATGGTACAAATAAGGAGATTGGGAGATTGATAGAAACAACTCTCTTTATACCAAAGGGTACAACGCTAGCTTTCGCAGTGCCTAAAGGCGTCGGGGTGAGAGTTAGTCGCCCCATCCTCAACGCTGACGGAAGCGAGGGCGGCACTGATCGAAAAATTGTGAAGCACCAAATTGATGATGAGCACTATTGCATCATCGTAGCGGAGCAGGACGGCACTTCCACCACTTCAATTACAAGCCGATCCGGCGTGATGTATATGTTGATTCATTTAGAAGATGCCGTGCCCACAATTGGGGTCAACAATGTTCTCTCGTTGCTGGGGTTTTATAGCTCGGGTTCGAGGGAAGAGTCGCAACACCTGTTCTTGGAGCACAATACGGATTTCCTTAAACTCGGGACGTCGCTAAGTGACGCCACAAATGACCTTCCCGTTGAGCTGTGGTACAATGAGGTAAGACGGCTTCTTTTTTGTGTTCTATTGTTATTGCTAGCAGTGGGTTTGCACTTTTCAACGGACGGTTCAAAGAGGAACTTGTTACTATTCCTGTCTGAGCTGGCCACCACAATCTTGTTCATACAATCATACGCGGGTTTTAAAAATAGAAGATTCAACTTATGTGCACAAAAGATTGGCAAGTTGGTATCAGACGTAAGTTTCATCCTACAGCTCCTTGCGGAAAGGAGCGGCACGGGCCTTGAGGTATCAGCATGGGCCCTGCCCATGTTGCGCAGAAAGCGGGCATTCATGACAAGGGCTACAATAGACCTAACATCTGTTGCGGGAAGCTTGGATGAAAGTGTCCTTTCTACAGGACTAGCCCTCACCCTACTTGGGGTGAGGTGAGCGGCCTGTGCTGTGCTTTTGATGGCGACAGTAGCTCTGACTGCAACGTTGTATGTAATGGTGTCATGTCCCAGGATCCTATCATAGTTGCGCTGGGGGGGGTTCCGACTGCAGGGGGAGTAAAAAAAGTGCTCGCTTCAAATAATCATGGAACGTCGCACGCTTTGTTTGGCTGGCAGGAGATCCGTCCAGCAGAGTCTAAGGAGACCAGTCCGGTAGGGTCCAGGATTGGAGCTACTGTGAACGGACAGCTAATTTATCACAAAGATACAACGTATGGAGGGAGGGGATGTTGTCTATCCTTGGTGAAATGTAAGGGAAATAAGTACACACCAGGATGGTCCATTTGCAGTTACGCAGATCACTTTCTTGAACCCCCTTCGGATTGCTGGGGTTTTGTGTCATTCCCAGTCCCTGGAGGCATGGCTATCCTGAACTTGCCCAGAATCCTGGTATTTGTGGCAGCCTTTTTTGCCGTGAATAATGGCTACTTCCACATGACCACAGCAGCGGCAGTTGCGGGTACGGTTGCTGTGATGATGAAAACTCTGATCAGTGAACCCACAATCAATAAATGGAAACATCTCTTTGTCACCAATGCAGCCTGCTGCAATGATCTGCTTGCGCTCCACAACAGAGAATGTGAGAGAGCATTTAAGCCAGGGGAGCTGTCAAGAGAAGGTTTGTGCGCAAGGCTTGGGGTTTACCCCTAAGGGCAGGAAGATCCCGGAGAAGCAAGGGTATACCTGGCTGAATAAAATTCATGCAAAAACTATTTCTAAGTAATTGCACCGGGATCTTCAACATGCCATGTCCTTTGCGTAAATAATTGCACTGGGATCTTCAACTTCGTTTGTCTTTTGCGTAGGTAAATGCACCGGGATCTTCAACATAGTTTGTCTTTTTAATAAGTAATGGCTCTGGGATCTTCAACATGGTTTGTCTCTTGTTTAAGGAATTCTCTTGGATCATCGATAAGTTTACTTTTCCACCTAACAAATTCATCCTAAATCCATGTCAGACCAGCACTGACCATATGGAGTCTTTCTCCCACTACCGCAACTAGAGCTACCGCTGCCATACATCCTGGTATGACTGCAAAGACGTCACCTTCATTAAGCACAGATGCCGCCCAATACGGCTTTCTAGCAATCCCTGCGAGTACCGTAGCATCACGCGGATCCAATAAGATGCAGTAGGAAACCCTCGGGACCCCGTACGTGGAAGTTCTCCAAAGAGACGACCAGTCCCCATCTACACAACTTCTAGAGGAAAACGAACTCTACAGGAATTGTCGTAGCCGCACGGTAGTGGAACTGTTTCCTTTGGCTGCGTGCCTGTTTGCAAGGCCAAAATTTAATTGTCGATTTCACTGGATTCATTCCTCTGCCCCCCTCCCCAGGCAAGACCCTCTATAGTCGCTCCGCCGCCAAATTCAGGATCTTGAAGGCATTGTCCGGGACAAGGACGACTTACTCCGCACCAATTATCAACCTGCTCAATACGACCTAAGCCAGAATGGAGCTGCCACTACAAGGTCCTAGGACCTACTGGTATTTGCCACGCGAGTGCTTTGTCACAGATAAAAAGGCTCGAAATTTGCAGTCGGGTGGTTGTTTGGTTGATTTGCGTGATCTTTTACGAAATGCTGTTCTAAAAAAAAACCAAACGAGAGACGCCATTCCAGCTTGGACGCAACCCCCACACTCATGTACCATTAGTTCCTTCCTTGCCATTGTCCACACCCCTCGTGTGCTTGGTTGATTGCACCACAGATGTCCATTGGCATTGCTCACTTTCATTGTTGAGCCCTGGTTAATGGGTGCCAGTGGAGATTCCAATGCCGGAAAGGAGTTTAAGGAATGGGCGGATAATGCCAAAGAAACCCACGGCATCAAGTTTACAGTTTCCCTCAACAATCTCCCGCCTCCGTAAGCCCCGCGGCTTGCTCTCATTTGCGGACGGACGGCCAACAATCCGCAAATATTGACCAAATCAATTGCCAAGGGGCCTAGACTCTTGCTGGTAGGCCAGGAAAAAGCACAATTTCACAATAGACGTCGCGCGAGAATACCGTATTCATTGTAACGTTTGCCACGTGTTTGGAAAACAACCATTTTGGGACAGACAATTACAGGACCAAATCTTGACCACCACTACAAGGATCAATGCACATTCTGTTGAATTTCCAGACCAAACTGTTTTGTTGTCTCAGAGTAAGTATTCCATTGGAGCTTGCTTCATATATTTAGTCATTGCAACCAACTTGCTGAGATTTACCAAAAACCATAGTGTGTATTTGAAGGAAACAGTATTAACTGTAAAGTAAGAATTTTTAATTTACAATCATGTAAGCCTTTGTCAATTCTAATCATGTAGCCACTTTTGCTCCAACCACAATGCTGGAGCGGCAACCACCTGTGCTTTTGTGATACTGCTAAGAATGGACACGTTCCGAAAGTCACCCGCCCTGTACAGGGGCAGGACTGTTTTCAAAAGCCCTTCATAGCTCAAACAAATTTCAGGCGTAATTTCCGTCTTGTAAAAGCTCTGTTTGACTTGTTGGCGGTCCATTTCTTCTTTATTGGTTTGTGTTTCAATGGCACGAGCCTTGCATAGGACATCTGCATTGGACATGGATTGTCCGGCATCCGCATTGGCTTACACATTGGCGCTGCTGCTCTACAGAGGCGGCTTTGACGGCCTGACGTTGTTTGGCCAACTTGCTGACTTCAACGCGGGTTTGTATGTCAATGATAATTTGTATAGATCTCGGAGTCCAATGCGCTCTTCGTCGACGCGCGGGTTGTTGGTGGAAAAGACAAGATCTGCGACGAACATTTCGTAGGCATCGGACAAGTTGACGTCGTCTCCCTGATTGTTGTTGGTGCTGATGAGATTGTATGAGTCCGATTTGATATTGTCAAGGAGACTGTACAAGTGTGTGGTCAACACGACGGTGCCGGCGGGGTAACGGAAGGCATGCTTGCCCGACGTCGCCGCGGATGGGGCAGGCAGCACCGAAAAGGCGCGAGCGCTTTTGAACGATTGAAGTTGCTGAAGTGCCTGCCAACCTCAGAGCCAGCTTGATACTGTATGAGGGAGTGGAGATCAATCAAGTTGTCCAGAACACTACATTTTCTATGAGAGAAAATGTTAGTGTGTTGAGCAAGGAACTGAAAAAGCTGCTATGCTTCCTCTGGAGACATGATTGTGTTGGAACTAGCATCATTGTCAAGACAAGACAAGAGATCTCTGATCTTCTGGAGTGCAGTGTGTCTTCAACTCAGATCATTCAAGGTGGTCTGATTGGCAAGCTTTTGGTTGATGTCTTACTGGAAAATCCAGCCAGCACAAGTCAATATCCCTTGGGGTGTGTCTATGCTGCAGCTAGATGCTTCCTCATTTCCAAGGGCAAGCTTGTGTTGAGATCAGCTGATACATCTGCTTCCCAAGTTGCCACCATAATGCACTTGTTCAGACTGGCTTTCTGTTCTGTTGTGGGGGCTATGAGCCATCCTCTTGGTTACATGGAGGGAGCTAAGGTACTGGTGAAAACAGTTATGGAGAGGCCCACCATGAACACCTTTGGACCCATGATCAGGCAGCTCAGAGAGATTCAGATGCAGAAACCCTAAGGGCAGGAAGATCCCAGAGAAGTAGGGGTATACCTAGCTGCATACAATTAATCCAAAAACTATTTCTAAGTAATTGCTCCGGGATCTTCAAGTTGGTTTGTCTTTTGCGTAGGTAACTGCTCCGGGATCTTCAAGTTGGTTTGTCTTTTGCGTAAGTAACTGCTCCGGGATCTTCAAGTTGGTTTGTCTTTTGCGTAGGTAACTGCTCCGGGATCTTCAACATAGTTTGTCTCATGATTAAGTAATTGCTCTGGGATCTTCATCATGGTTTGTCTCTTGTCTAAGTAATTCTATTGGATTGGTGATAAATCACCTAAGGAAAAGGAGATCCCTGTGTACTAAACTTATACATGAATGCATATTTTATCTTTACACAGGGATTCATTTTTTACTTAACGCATCCCACTGGGATCCAAAAAACTCCCACTGAGATTCAAAAACGGTGAAAGTTACTCCACAGGGATAACTAACTTGCTGACGTCTGGCGAACAACTTTCACAGTCGGTCGTTCTTCCGTAAGTCGCGTCTGCGTTTTGTGTTGCTTACGTACAACTGTGAACAGTCAGTATAGGCCAAAATGGACTTGCCCTTTATACAGCTTCTAGCTAGTAGAGAATTTTTCTTTCTTCAAATTTTACAACAGAAAACACTCATGGCACCCTGTTTGCATCTACAATGTAGGAAGCGAACAGCATTGACCGCGGATGTTTTTTTGCGGATAGGGTAGGCTAACACCAGATGAGACTGGTGATCATGTAGTGTGGTGATTTGGAGTGTAATTCGGAGCGTTTTACGAAATCTGGTGCTTATTTCGCGACGGACCCGCCCGCTCTTGCGTTGCTCCCCGGAATGGGGAAGACAATGTCAAACTGTTCTACAAGAAAATCCAGGAGCAGGTGAAAGCTGCGCACCGGGAGTGGGATATTGGAAGTGGTTCGAAAAAGCGCTAAAGCAGGGATTAGCGGCCTCGTAGGACAATCAAGAAAGAGAGCAAACGAAACAAGCAAGGGTCAATTAAGATGCAAACGACGTCCCGAATCGAGCAATACGAAACAGTTGCGCTGGCTCTGTTGACAGACTGGGCTCTTTGGGAACATTAACAACTAGTCCTTTTCAAAATTAGAATTTGTTACGCTTTCTTTGTTTGCTTGTATCTATAGCTGCTCTATACACATGTTGGTTGCATTTTGTTTGATGATTATTTTATCTTCTATTTCTATTTGGTGTTACTTGTTCAGCCCCATATACTGACTGCATTTGCAACTTTCTTCATCACTTGCATCATGGGTAGGGAAAGGGTCATGCGCGACGGACAACAGCACTCACAGGCTACAATAGCCAAGCAAGGTTTCCTTCCGTCACAGATAGAGTGACCCAATTCGACTGCTTTTTGGCCAAATGAAACACTGACAAGCCCCTTGCTACCGGAAATGATACCTACCAACACTTCCCGCAATTTTCATTTGTCCAATGCGGCTTCAGCTTCAATTCCAACTTCGGTTCTCTCCGTCACAATTGCAGCAAGGCATTTTCCATTGTCCATAATATTGCGGCATTTGTCGGCCCCAAATGACATGCTTTTGTTGTGCATTGTGACAGCATAGTGGGTAACTGCGGCCAACAAAAGGTTTTATTTGATCCAGGTCGACGGATGCTGTTTGGCCGTTGTCGTTGTTGTCGTCGAAGTCGTCGTTGCTGTTCTCGTTGTCATTGCAGACAGCACCAACACAGCCAATACCAATCAACGCCAAAACAGATGCAGGCAATGGCTTCGCAGCTGGAGCAAGTTGACTATGGTTCCCGTACTTGGTATCTTTAGGACGCGGTTTCTGTTATATTTTCATCTTCTGTTCTGACCATTGCAACTGCGGCACAGCCTAGCCTCTCCAGCAGTTTCCATGAAAAAGCTTGCGGGCAAAACGGCTTGTTTGTGATTTTGTTAGAATTGTGTGTGTAGCACACGAGAAACTTCGGCATGTCACCAGATGACGCAGACGGTGCGTGTGTCATCCGTCGCTACTTTTCTTTGTCTGTGCATGGAAGCCACTTGTTGGTTCTAGTAACATGTAAAGGATAACTACTCTAAGAAATACTGCGGGAGCTCTTTTCCCACTTCTAGTTGTATTTTTTGGAAAAGAGCATCTTGTAGGGCACTAACAGGCCAACAATTGTTCTAGGCATAGCATACTTATATTTGCTTAGGGTTAGGGTTAGGGTTAGGGTTAGGGTTAGGGTTAGGGTTAGGGTTAGGGTTAGGGTTAGGGTTAGGGTTAGGGTTAGGGTTAGGGTTAGGGTTAGGGTTAGGGTTAGGGTTAGGGTTAGGGTTAGGGTTAGGGTTAGGGTTAGGGTTAGGGTTAGGGTTAGGGTTAGGGTTAGGGTTAGGGTTAGGGTTAGGGTTAGGGTTAGGGTTAGGGTTAGGGTTAGGGTTAGGGTTAGGGTTAGGGTTAGGGTTAGGGTTAGGGTTAGGGTTAGGGTTAGGGTTAGGGTTAGGGTTAGGGTTAGGGTTAGG